>NC_056543.1:1463842-1501342 GCF_910596095.1 Thunnus maccoyii
GCGTTCCTGCACATGCTCAGTGGCGTCTAACACAGAACTGCTCTCCACAGACTAAAGTAAAGTCACAGTGAATAATTAGCAGAAGTCTGTTACAGGATGGCCCTGAACCATTCAGTGATTTATAGACCAGTAACAGTTCTATGACACACTGGTAACCAGTGCACAGACCTGAGAACTGGAACTGGTGTGATATGTTCTTAGCTGTTGTTGGAGCTCCAGCTGCAGACTGTTCCAGTAGTTTTTCTAGCTTGTTTGGACACGTGTTCTCTAATTCTTACTATATTTTCAGATGATAATAGTTATTGACTTGATGTGGGTGTTAAAATTTAGATCTGAGTCAATAATTACACTGAGATTACTGATTTGATTTTTGGACTTTGAAGAAAGATGAGACACAACTTACAGCCTTTGTTCTTTATCACCAAAGACAGTAAAATATTAGTCATAATGTTTGGATATTAGTTTTTATTTCTATTTCTGTGTCATGTCGAACATCTGGCACATCACACATGGGATTAAAGTTATTACACTACTATTAGACCTGCTTCTTCCTGTAACACCAGCCTGCTCGCCACAATAAAACGCTGCCATTGTATCTACGTTTCAACACGTGAAATATGTAGCATATTAACATTTCTACAGTGACGTAGTTCACATGTGATCTATATCAGCTGGTCTTTCCTATATAGGAGGACGAGGGGTCGGTGGACGGTTAGTAAGTTTGTTGGCGGCAAGTTGGAAGAGAACACGGTTCGAGCCCTCGAAACCGAAACCAACGTCCACTTCCTGTTTCAACCGATAAAACCGTCTTTTTTTAGTGAGACGTTGGCCGTCTTTATTTTATTTTTTATTTTTATTTTAACCTAAACCATGATCTTTCCCCTCACTCTAACCAAGTGGTCTTTGTGCCTAAACATAACCCCTGGGACACACTGGATGCCTGAGCAGCACGTGTGCGTCGCGGAACCTCTTGCTTTTCATTTCGGCGGCCATGTTAACAGGTTAGAGCGGCCACACAGCCCAGCGTGAGACGCAAGGCTGCTGCGTCGCTTCATCTAGAGATTCGAGGTCTCGCCATATTTTCTCCGCGTGACGCGTGCGGTTCTCAGCAGAAATAGACGGGGAACACGATAGAGAGATAGGGCCGCCGGTGGCAGAAGCGCCGCAGCAGACACGCTTCCTGTGTGGACGCTACAAGCCTGAGAGACGCAGCAATTCAGCGACACACTGCTGAGGTTCACGTATCCAGTGTGTCCCCGGGGTAACCAGGGGTAACCAGAGCTTAACCACAGCGTTGTCACACCATAAAACATCATTACTCAACGGGTAGAAATGTTGATATGCTACGTTTGTTGATATGATACGTAATTCACGTGTTGAAACGTAGATATTCAACGTTTCTGTGGTTTGCAGAAACGTTCCATGCCGACGTTTTGTTCTGGCGACTGGTTTGGTAACACACAACAAATAAAGACCTGTTACATATCTACAGATGAGCTTTTTCCTCCTCTCACAGGCTTCCTCCAGCTAACCGACTCATTTATATGTTTCATACATGAACAGCTGAGTCATCTCAGTCTTACAGTTTTACAAAGTGTTGCAGTTCCCAATAAAATCATCTCTATAAACAGATATCAGCATATCAATCTGTAGCAACGGGACAAGGTTTTAGTAGCAGAAGCTTCCTGGTTTCTGTTTGTAGTTTGAGTAGTTTCGACCAATCACACGTGAGCGAGCAGTCCGTGTGGTCAGCTGTCATCTGACTACGGCTTTTTAGAAAATGTATCTGCATTCATATCATATATCTGTTTATAGACATCAGCAGAAACGTTGTCTGGACGTCTCAAGTTGCTGATCGGACTGTAAACAACGACCGGAGGAGGAAGTCTCGGCCCAGATATCCGTTATCTGTTATCCAAGATATCTGCTGTCGACACTGGAAGTCCCGAATGTCTCCAGAGGATAAATCATCATCAGACAGACGGCCGATGGGCTCAGAGATTATCAATAAATGACAGAAGGAAACTAAATAGAACTCGTTTCTGCTTTTCTTCTTCTTCTGGATGAACAAACTGTCAGTCAGATAAAAACAGCGAATCACAGAGAACTTTATCTTTATTATGATTTTAACAATATTCACACTTTAATAAACTTCAGCTTCTTTTCTGTAGATTATTGTTCGCACCAACGACTGAACTGGTGATGCATTCTGGGATATCAGTCTGACGGAGGAGAAGTGTGCATCAGTGTCCAGACTTCACCACACTGAGGTCCAAACCCTCAATCCAGAGACCTCCAGAGACCTCCAGAGACCTCCAGAGACCTCCAGAGACCACCAGAGACCTCCAGAGACCACCAGAGACCAGTCAGAAAACGACCCACAATCCACTGCAACATGGATTGTGTTGTATGAATGTGTGTGTGCGTGTGTGAATGTTTGTGTGTGTGTGTGTGTGTGAATGTGTGTGTGTGTGTGTGTGTGTGAATGTGTGTGTGTGTGAATATTTGTGTGTGTGTGTGTGTGTGTGTGAATGTGTGTGTGAATGTTTGTGTGTGTGTGTTTGTGTGTGTGTGTGTGTGTGTGTGTGTTTGTGTGTGTGTGTGTGTGTGTGTGTGTGTGTGTGTGAATGTTTGTGTTTGTGTGTGTGTGAATATTTGTGTGTTTGTGTGTGTGTGAATGTTTGTGAATGTTGATATATAAATTAAGTCCATTTACCGTCTAATTATCATCATTGCTGTTTGATTTTTTTTAAGATGAATAAACTTTCAGTCTCAACTTTGAAGCGAACATCAACAGTTTCATGACGGCGTGCTGAAGAAGACTGTGTGATATGATTGAAAGCTCCAGAAGCTTCTCCAGCAGCTACTAAATGGACCTGATGGTGCAGACTGAATATCTGCAGAATAATCTCGTCACTGCTGCTACTTTCAAAAGTTTTTTTTAAAGATTTATACTCATTATTATCTGAATAATGTGAATTTTATTGATTTATATGAACAATATGTTGGAATGACAATAAAACCTTTTCAGAGTTACTCAGTAAATGTTAGAAACTGTGCTCTGTTGCTCTTTAAACTACTGAACTGGTTTTTATAGGTGTGTTGATTTATTTGATGTCACAGGTGAGTGAGCTTCACCTGTCGCAGGAAACATCAGATCTGAAGCTGAACTCACAGACATGAATCAGAAGTGGAGGGAAGATGAAAAGATAAAGAGAACAAGGAGCGACTGATCTCCGTCCTCTCTAAGGTGTGTTGATGATCAGTGAAGAGAGGAATTCCCCAGGTGAGCCGGAGCTCCTCCCCCTAACCTGTCTGCCCCGCCCCCCCTCCTCACATGCTCAGACACACACATTCTTCACGTTATCCACATCAGAGCGCCAAACAAACCTGCCAAACGTCTTCATATATACCTGTTATCATAGCCTGTGGACACAAAAACTGAAGGAGAGATGTTAACTACAATTCCCATGATGCATTTCAGCCACAAAAAAAAAACATCCAATCACAGAGCTTCACATCCTGCTGAGGAAGCTGATTTTACAATCTGCACATTTCAGATTCTGGGTCCATTTCAGATAAATACAGTAACCATGGCGACGGGTGCAACAGCTCCATCTGCCCTCTTTTCCATAGCAACAAGCAGAGGCTCATGGGTATTGTAGTGTTTACAGGCATCCAACAAACTGACGGGAAGAGTGTGAATAATTCAACGTGATGGTCAGAATACAAACACATGATCGATACATGATTGATACATGATCCAGGATTCATTGATTAGTCCATCAACTATAAAATCATCTAATTTTTCAAGCAAAAACGCCAAATATTCTATAATATATAAACTTAGCACAAAAAGTAAGGACATGTGTGTTTGGTAGATTATTTCCTTGTTGTAACGATGCTCCTTGGTAATAAATCTTATACCGTTGGAAAGTCTGTTTATTTTCCTTTTAAATGGTGCGACGTTTGTAAGGAACATGCATTTGTGGGATGAGCAGCAGAGCTGAGTATGTCGGTTGCGCCCATGAAAAATTTGCCAAGATCTTCTCTGCCAATGCCAAACAGCTTATTCTGCCATTGACTCTTGTTTGGTGTTTGGTGGATTGGATGATTGAAGTTTGAAGAAACAAGACATATTGGCAATTTAACAATTTATTCATTTAACAAACAGGAGCCTCAGTAGCATGTGGAAGAACCATACACAGCCACAACAGCCTGGCACCTCCTCATACTGGACACCAGCCTGGTCACACACTGCTGTGGGATGGCGTCCCATTCTTCATCCAGCATTTGTCACAAGTCAGCCAACGTGGTTGTGTTGGTCACTCTGGCATGAACAGCACGCCCAAGCTGATCCCACAAGTGTTCAATGGGGTTGAGGTCAGGACTGCTGGCAGGCCGTTCCATCCTCTCCACTCCCAAACTCTGGAGGTGGTCTCTGATAAACCCCGCTCGGTAGGGGCAGGCGTTGTCATCTTGGAGGATAGAGTTCGGTCCCAGACTGTGGAGATATGGGATTGCCGCTGGTTGCAGAATCTCATCTCCATATCTGTGCTGCTAATCAGGCAGCACCTGGGGGTACCAGAGGCTCAAAACAAGAGTCAATAGCCACAGCAAAATAAGCTGTTTGGCATCGGCAGAGAAGATTTTCATGGGCACAACCCACATACTCAGCTCTGCTGCTCATCCCACAAATGCATGTTCCTTACAAATGTGGCACCATTTAAAAGGGAAATAAACAGGCTTTCCAACAGTATAAGATTTATTGCCAAGAAGCATCGTTACAACAAGGAAATAATCTACCAAACACAAATATCCTTACTTTTTGTGCTAAGTTTATATAAAATAATTTCTTTGTACACTTTATTTCTACAGCACATTTCAACATAAAACATAAAAAGCATCAAGACAAAATGTCAAAGAAACATAAAAAGACATTTAAATACAAGTAAAAAGAGTTAAACAGAAAATAAAATAAGATCGATAAAACAGGAGAATAAGAGTTACACTGCAGCAAAAGCTTCAACAATAAAAGTCAAACAGAAAAGACTCGAACCTTCATGTGAAAGATCTGCTGTTCAGATATGTGGAGCATAAAAACTGAACGCTGCTTCTGGACTCTGGAGACAGAAACCAGACCTGATCCAGACCACCTGACAGGTCTGGATCCAGACCACCTGACAGGTCTGGATGCTTCGTAACGCAGCAGCAGTTGTTTGACAGACATGAAACTGGTGCAAAGATCTGAGAAGTGGACTGATGTGATCCTCTCTGCTGGTCTTAGTGAGGACTGTGAATCAGTCAGTGTTGTAGTCGAGTCATTAAGTCTCAAATCCGAGTCGAGTCTCGAGTCCCTAGTGATTGAGTCTGAGTCCAAGTCTGAGTCACCAAAGAAGAGTCGGGTGCGAGTCGAGTCCCCGTTACCTGAGTCCAAGTCATTAAGGTTCAGTCTGAGTCGAGTTCCAGGATCCTCTCTGACACGGTCAAAGAGCCAACATACACATAAAAAGGTCTAATGTTACATTAAATGACACAGCTGTAATTTCATGTTAATATTAATGATGCTTCGATTGCAATTTTCTTGGATTTTTGGTGATTCTGATTTTCTTTATAAGATTCAAATACGATTTTTTTTCGGACTTAACGGTATTACAAATCGCAGCTTTGTATCCTCGTGTGAAAATTTGACCTCTAAAATATTACTTCTTTATCAATTAACAAGTACGAGTCCTTCAACTTCCGAGTCCGAATGCAGTCAGTGCTCGAGTCCGAGTCCTGAAAATCAGGACATCACTGGAACCAGCTGCAGGTCTGTTGACCCGTAAACACACCGTTACTGTAGCTGAGTTTACTGAAGAGAAACACGGACAAGTTTTAATAAATCCTGCTGAGACACACAGCAGTCAAACATTTACAGGGTTTATCTTTATTTTTTACTATTTTCTAAATTGTAGAACAAAACTGAAGACATCAGAACTATGAAATAACACTTTACTGGAACCGAGAAGTAAACAGAAACGTGTTAAACAAACTAAGATGTTTCCTCAAAGCAGCTGCTGTTGGCCTTGATGACACTGTTGGTGATATACAGGAGTTAAAGTGATCAGAATGATCCAGAACACCTTCAATTAATAAGTAAATAAATCTGATTAGCATTTCATACATAATAATGTCGATCAAGTTCATTTTTCATAACAAATCAATTTGGGAAAATAGTAAAAACAAAGAAAAAGCCTTGAATGAGAAGATGAGACTCTGTAATGATCTTAATGTTGATTCAGCAACAACGTTTCTACTCAGTTTGTGGTTTTTAATGTTCAGACTGACTTTGTCTTCAAAAACAAACAAATCCTTCAGTTTTTATCTTTGTTTAGTTGACAACTCTCCAGAGTTGTTTAGTGTGTTTACTCATATAAAACCACAGTGTTTGTTATAAAGTTGATTCTATTTAAACCAACATTTCATCATTTCCTTCCTTGTTGTTGTTGCAGAGTTTTAAACGTCCCTCCAGCTCCTAAACACTGAGGATGGTTAATAAATGATCAGAGTCTTTGCAGCTCAGGGTGAAGGTTCGGTGGCTGTTTTTTCTGAGGAGCAGAAACATCAGACGGCTCTCAGAGGGAGTGTCTCTGCCTGCTGGACTGGATCCAGGTTTAGATTACATCTGGATTATTTGGGCTTTTGGGCTGCTCTCTGCTGGATTCACAAACATCAGAGCTGATCCAGCTTTTCATGTCTGAGTAAACACATCACAGTGCTGACGGTAACTTTTTAAACCTTTAATTTGATCTTTTTTTGTTGTTGTTGTTTTTAAAATGTTTCTTAAATGTTGAAGTCTGGATTTTGTGCTTTATGAAGGGATCTTCTACTGGTCAGTATGAACAGGAAGAAAAACAGGTTTAATGTTCATTCGGGCTCCTGACTGTTGTTTTAAGACTGAAACTGAACAAACATGGACGCCTCAGAACAACCAACATCAATGTCATTAAGCTCAGATTTAATGGACACCATGTTGTTTTGTCAGCGCAGCGTTTTAAACCCTCTCAGTTAAAAACCTTTAACATGAGATCAAAAGTCCATCTGAGTTTTACAGTTTTTAATCGACTTTATTCTTCCTATTTTAAGTGAACTTTTAGCTCCAGCTGTAGAATCATAATCAGAATATTTCCACACAAATGTAAGTAAGTGTCTTTTATTATAGTTTTCCTCTATCATCACACACACACACACCTGCTGAGTGTGACAGAACGCAGCTGTTTGGAGGATTTTCCTTCAGAAACACTTTGTGAGATCTTATCAGCTGTCACACTAACTGCTGTTTGGATGTTTTTTACCTGCAGGAGAAACTTTGGTGTTTAGTTTCAGTCTCGGTTCACATTCAGATCAACACACATTAATGTTCATGTCAGTGTTTGTGTTTATTATTAACACACACTGAGAACATCTTCAGTCAGTTGGTTTTGATCCGACAGTTTACTTTGTTGAGGAGTTTTTGTTGTGATCTTGACTCTGATGTTCAGCCTGCAGTGTTTTGGACATAAAACACAATCAGATGTTAATTAGTTTTTCACACAAAGCTTCCTGTAATCAGTCTGAACGATATGATGTAAACTCATCAGCATCAGTTTGCTGCCTGAAGATGTTTCATGACTTTGTTTAAGTGACATCTTTGTGACTGAAGACATAAACAGATGCTGCACGCTGTCAATCAACATCCTCACACTGCTAATTAGTTGAATAGTTTATTAGCATTAGCGACCTCTAATCAATAAGAGACAGATGAACTATGCTGTAGCGTTAACGTTACCAACACAGCAGTGGAAGACAGAATAAATGTAATATAACATGTATAATAAAACATATGAATAATAATATATAATGTACTTAGTTAACATAAACCATCCTGTGACATCACAAGTCATTGACGAGCTGTAAGTTGTGATCTGAGTGTTTCTACTCGTCGTACTTTGACTTTAATCCAGTTTAAACTTAAAGGTCATTTATCTTTGTATAATCTTTATTTACAAAATAAACACAAGACAAAACTGAGACTACGCCTTCCACTCACCATTACTGCAGCTAATGTCTTTAAACCCCCCCCCCCCCACACACACACACACACACACACACACACAGCAGTAATAACAGTGTGACAGTAACTGATGGAGGTGTTTCAGAAGCAGGTCCAGACAGGAACACACATGACGTCACCTGACTCGCTCACCTTCTCATCTCCCTGCTTTTCTAGCTCATCATGTTCGTTTCTCTGAGGTCAGTAACGGCGCTCGGTCTGCTGCAGCGGGTCACATGACCATAACCAGGTCTCAGGTTTAAAAAAATCCACTCAGATATTAGATATTGATTCTACAAGACAGGACCTGAACATCAGCTAAAACAACAGTCGCCTTAAAAAAGTAATATAAAGCCTTTTGATGACGTCACTGATGATGTCACTTGAGTCAGCGCCGGTTGGGTAGTTTGAAGAGTCAAAGAGTCTGCTGGAGGCTAGCAGCTCCGGGCTACATTAGCTGCCACTGCATTGTGGGTAATGTAGGCTCCAGGTTTTAACAAAGAAAAAGAATATGAGGAATAAAAACATCTCTGCTTCTGTTTTCATCCAACCGATGTCTTTTAAAAGAAAGAGCACTGGGCCCAGTACAGAGCCCTGAGGAACCCCACCTGTGTTCACCTTAACTAACATAAAAAGACCCGTCTTCCAGGTAGAGCCAGAGCTTTGCCACTGACACCTGCCCACTAAAGCATGTTAGCAGAATAGTCTTCAGATGTTTATGATCTTCTCCATAATGCAGCAGCATCAGGGAGGCGTCTGATCGCCTGCAGCCGGACTCATAAAGAACCTCAACATCATGGAGTCAGTCTGGGATTAACATGAAGAGACAGAAGCAGCAGAAGAAGAACTGCGGCAACTTCTCCAAGATGCAGGAACAACCGACCTGCCGAGTTCCTGAAACACTGATCGATACTTTATTAATCCTAAAGGAAACAGTTACAGCGGCCACTGAACAGACATCACAATACAAACACAATGACAAACAAATACATATAAGACTAAATTACATACAATAACCACCAACTATAATACTTACTGGTAGAAGAGTACTTTTTTCACTACTAATTAATTAGCTCTGGGCTACATTAGCTGCCACTGCATTGTGGGTAATGTAGGCTCCAGGTTTTGACAAAGAAAAAGATGAAAGAGTACTGGGCCCAGCACAGAGCCCTGAGGAACCCCACCTGTATTCACCATACCTCATATAAGACATATACATATAGACATACAATAACCACCAACTATAATACTTACTGGTAGAAGAGTACTTTTTTCACTACTAATTAATATACTATTTACTGAGTTTACACTGTTCAGTGATGTTAATGCGTTGCTATAATAACAATAATAATAATAATAATAATAATAATAATAATAATAATAAGTGTGCAGGTGAACTGCTGCTGTTTTAAAGGCAAAGCTGCTCACAGCAAATATTGATTTCCTTTACATTTCTGCTGTTTATTCAACTTTAACTGATCAATACACACTATTGATGTAATTATTTCTGAAAGCATCTTCACTTTACTTTCACAGCGTTGAATATATATATTATATTTATATGGATCAATTATATAAAGTAACACATGAACCGACGAGGTTCAAATCAGACCACCACACTCGTTCTTCTTCTTCTGTGTATTTTAATGAACAACTTCTTCTTTTTTTTTTCTTTTTTTTAAATCAACAGACAAATTAAAAGAAACTCTTCACACTAAAACTTCACTCTGCATCGTCAGCTGGAGCCGCTCCTCCACTTTCAGTCCAGGCGGAGCTTCATGTGTCAGAGTGCAGGAGCACGAAGGTAAAAAAAAAAACCTCCTGCAGGAAGATAAAGTGCATAAAGTCCAACTGAGAGAAGCCGAGACGATGAAGGAACCAAACGTCACGGAGAATAAAAGAGCTGTGAAACATCGTCAGGTCAGCAGGAGACAGCAGAGAAACAAGCTAACGACATAGAAGCAGCGGTGGAAAGTTACTCAGTACTTTTACTCAATTACTGGACTTAAATTCAGTTTAGAGGTACTTGTACTTTACTTGAGTATTTCCATGTGATGCTACTTTCTACATTTCAGAGGGAAATATTGTACTTTCTACTCCACTACATTTATTTGACAGCTTTAGTTACTTTTCAGATGAAGATTTGACACAATGGATAATATAACAAGCTTTTAAAATACAACACATTGTTAAAGATGAAACCAGTGGTTTCCAACCTTTTTGTCTTTTGACGTCTTACAAAAAGTAGTGTGTAGTCGGGGTCACATTTCACATGTCTATGAGTTGTTAACAGCTCCACCAAATAGTGATTTTTCCCTCTAAACTTCTCACATGCTTTCATTTCAATAAATGTTCAAATGATCCAATATTTCAGCAAAAATCAAAGATTAGAGAAAAAGTCCAAAAACTGAAAACAGATTTGTGTATCAGAACTTTGTTTTTTCTTCTTTCCTCTCCCATTAATCATCTCACCACCCCTCACATTTATCTGCTGACCCTTTGGAGGGGCCCGACCCCTAGGTTGGGAACCAGTGGACTAAACTAGCTAACTGTATATAAAGTAGTGTAAACTAGCTCCACCTCCAGCAGCTACAACAGTAACATGCTGCTCTAACACTGATGCTTCACTATTAACAATCTAATGATGTCATATATAATAATATATCAGTCAGAGGGACCAAACCACTACTTTTACTGCAATACTTTAACTACATCAAGCTCATAATACTTATGTACTTTTACTGCAATACTTTAACTACATCAAGCTCATAATACTTATGTACTTTTACTGCAATACTTTAACTACATCAAGCTCATAATACTTATGTACTTTTACTGTAGTAGGATTTTTACTTGTAATGGAGTATTTTTCATTGTTGTAGTAGTACTTGTAGTTAAGTAAAGGCTCTGAGTTCTTCTTCCACCGCTGCTTATAGGCGTATTTGTGAAACTATATTTGTTTACATTGAGTCAATTAAAAGTCGTGTGAATCAGCTGTTAGCGGCTCCTTTAATCAATATACAGACAACTTTCTCTGGATTACTTGTAAATGTGATGATTCTCAGGCAGAGTTCTGCATGTCGGAACGTCCCGCTGAAACGGTGAGAAACGGTCCGCGATGATGTCACATGACCCTTCCTCTCCGCTGACGTCTCATTAGATGTGATTAGAAGAAACATTTAAGATGGAAAAACAGACTGAAATGAATCCTGCTGCTGTGTGTTTGTCTTCCAGTCGCCCGTCCATCAGTTTATTGATCTGTCCGTCTCTCACTCTCTGCGTGTGTGTGCGTGCGTGTGTGTGCGTGCGTGTATGCGTGTGTGTTTCCATGGTGATGAGAAATAGTCATTAACGTTGCTTGATTTTGTTCTCCGAGTGTCCGTCTGCTGATGAAAAAGGGAACAGAGGGAGAGAGGACGAGCGTTTCTGACGTTTCTTCTCTAGAGGCCGAGCGACTTGCGTACGATCTTCTGGGCGAGTTTGTAGAACTGCTCTCTGTCCTCCCGCCACATCTTAGAGGCGTCGACGTTCGCTCCGCTTTCATCGTTCGGCTCTGACGAGAGAGAGAGAGAGAGAGAGAGCGGCAGCCGTTATCAGATCTGTGATGTAACAGATGATGTAATGGGACGGCGGCGGCGGCGGCGTACCTGCTAACATGCTGACCACAGACAGCAGGATCTTCTCCACGCTCTGGACCGGACTCCACCTCTCCGCGCTGCTCTCGTATCCCATCGGATCGTCGCCCGGAGCGTGAAGGATGGAGATACACACCCGCCCGTCCGGGTAGACTGCAGGACAGGACCACCAGACAGTTTAGAGAAGACAACATTAATAATTCATCACACTGCAACTCAATGCTGATTCTTTATTTGATTATATTGATTCAACTCAACTTGATGTGATAGTTTGACTCAGTCTGAGGGAGGGAACGGGGTCAGCGGTATAAGTGTGCGTGTGTGTGTGTGCGTGTCTCAGGTGAGATTATCAGATGAACGTAGCTCAGCTGCCGTCAAACACAGAGTGTGTCTGATTTGTGTTTCCTGTTGGCTTCCTGTCATGCAGGCGCTTCATGCTCTCTGACAGCTGCAGGTGTGACAGGAGGGAGGTCGGAGATGCTTTTCATTACAAAACAGCCTCGTGTTCACGTCTCCTCGAGAGGAGATTAATAATAATAAAATCAGCAGCAGCTCACGTCGTCTCAGATCCACCGACTCACTTTTCAGCTTTTTATGTTTTTATCTAGAATCTGTTGTTACGACTCTGCTGTCGTTTCCTCGTTATGTTTAATCTCACGGCATCGCAGCGATTAAGATCACGATGCTGTTATATCACCGGCGACTGTTTTACAGTTTATTTTACTTCTTTTTAGTGTCGACATAAAGTTTATTTTTATGATTATATAGAGCCGAAGCCTCCAGAAGTAAGAAAACCTCGTTAAAATCAACGTGTGACTCTGATAAGTGATACGAGTTTTATGAAAAACCATCTAATATCGTTGTTTATTTCAATACTCATGTTTTTTAGCAGCCTGCAACAAACATCGCTTCCCATGAGTCCTAGAGGTTTGCGGGCTGAACGTCACGGTTCGACAGAGGAGACGAGGGACGGCGGCGAGTTCAGACACGTCTGTAATAACAGCAGCAGCACAGAGAGAAGCTCAGATTACAGCTGCAAACAGCAACGACGACTGCAGCACCAAACACAGAGGAGCTTTCTGGAGAGGACCTGTGCTGCTGTAGTTGTAGTTCTGCTGCGGTGGAGACGACGGTCTGACTCCAGGAACACGATTCATGTTTTCACAAAGAGCGAAATGAAAGAAACTACCAATGAGAGACTGTTGAGATACAGAAGCGAGACAGGAAGTGATGTCATGACACTACAGGTGAAGTGATTCCTCACCTGTTTAAAACGACTTTGTGATCTTTTAAAGTCTATTTTCTTAAATTACGACAAAATACGTGTGTTGAAAATAACAAATCTGCTTGATGTGAAGGCTGAAATGTCTCTAAACAAACACACCTGGTTCACCTGCATGAAATAGAAGTGCATCTGTAATTAAAGCTGTTCGTTATATAAGCGAAGACTCCTGAGACGCTCTGTGTTTTCTTCTTCACAGGTTTTATCTTCCTCTGCTGCTGGTTGTTGATGGAGGATCAGACGATACAGTTACAGCAGGAAGTTCAGCTGAGGGCTATGCTGGTGTGTGTGTGTGTGTGTGTGTGTGTGTGTGTGTGTGTGTGTGTGTCGTCTCCTGTATTCTATCTTCAAAGTGAGGACATTGTTGGTTTGTTCACTTTAGGAACAAACCTTTTAAAAGGGTAGTTTGAGGGTTCAAGCTATCGGTGAGGAGTACAAACATGTGTCATGATGAAGGGTCAGCGGCGAGCATCCCGTCCTCTAATCAGTACGGAGCGTGCTCAGACCGTCTCCCTGCTATGACATCACCGCCCAGACTGCAGTCCACTAATCACGGCGCTAATGACGGCGTGTTCTGACGGGTCAAATGACGGGTTTATAGTCAAACTCAGCGTCAGCAGGTTTCAGCTGTTTCAGACGGTCACGTGACCGGTCGGGTCAGATTATCTGAGTCTTGCAGCTGGGACTGTGAGCTGCGGACTTACTGTTGGGGTGAAACATGTCGCAGGTGAACCTCATCTTGGGAGGACTGAGAGGATAATCAGACGGGAAACTGAGGACGGCTGGAAACACTCCACCTTCAAAACAGGTGTCCTGAGGACCCCTGAGACACAGAGAGACGGTGTTAGCTGCTTTAATGTGGCACCACAGCTTCATTTACACCACAACAGAACCTGAAGAACAGGGAAAGACAGAACGATGAGAAAACAAGACAAATCACATCAAATCTGTCAAAAATCAAGAACATTTTAATAGATCCTGTAAGTGGTTTGAAAAGTGGAATAAAAATGAGTTTAAATCAGATGAAGAACTAAATATTTTTACTCTTATTTTTAACTTGTGCCTCCTTTCACTTCTCAGTGAATCATTTAAAAACAGAGAAGTACTGACGTCCTTAAGGTGTGTTAAGACTGAATGCAACTCGTTTCAAGGTGGCACAACAGCATATTCAGTCAATGTAAAGACCCAAACGTAGCCCAAATTCACCCTGAGCAGCGTAAACTGGGGCAAAGACACGTTTATCGAAGTAGAAAAAAAGTTTATTTGAGGCAAACAGACACTGAAATACTTCAAGTAGGAGGTGCTACAGATCATTGAGGAGGTTCTGTATGTCATTTAGAAGTTCTACAGGTCATTTAGAGGATACATATGATCACTGAGGATACAGAGGGGGTAATCGGGTTGCTTTGGGAGGTTCTAGTGGTCACTGAGGAAGTTCTAGGGATCCTGCAAGAGGTTCTGGTGATCACTGGTGAGGTTCTTTGGGTCACAGATGATGTTCTCTAGTGGTCTCGTAGGCAGCTGTAATGGTACTTTAGGTGGTTAAAGCGGTGACTGCGATGTGTTTCAAGTGCTTCTTTAAGAGGTTCTGGTGGTAACCGAGGGGGTCATCCTGTAAGTGGTTCCAGTGGTCATTGAGGCGGGTCTTTTCTGTTGTTCTCAGGGTTCTCTAAAAGATTCTAATGAGCTTATAGGATATTTTTTGAGGTCCTTAGGTAGTTGACAACCTGTGGTAGATTATGGAGTTCTCCACCACCAATGTTCCTTCAGGGAGGATCCGGGAGGTTCTAAGAGTAATTTAAGTGGTTCTAGTGGTCCTTGTGGAGGTTGTAGGAGGTCTTAGCAGTCCTTTAGGCAATTCTATCTGTTCTTGAAGAGATTCTAGCTGTCCTTCTGAAAGTTCTCAGGTTCCTTTAAATGGTTCTAGCAGTCCTTTATGGGATTCAAGGCCTCCTTTAGGATATTCAACCAGTCCTTTAAGAGGTTCTAGTGGTTCTTTAAGTGGCTGAACACCAACAGAAGATTTTAGAACAACCTTGTTATTCAAGCACTCACAACACTGAAGCTGTTCGGGGTAGAACAACAGTCGACTGACACACTTCCCTTTATCTACATCTCTGGTTCAAACAGAACTCTAAACACATTCTGAAATCAAAATTTCTCATTTCTTTCTCAATTTTGTGTAAATTTCTGGGTTTTGCTTGTCTACTCTTTGTCTGTGCACTGGTCTCTGTTGAAAAACCGGTTTTGATATAAGTGAGACAACCTGTTTCAATAATTAAATTTATAAAGTAGGAAACAACAAGTAGAACATCACTGCTGTCGTACTGCATCATGAGCTCTGATCACAGCTGCAGGAATCAAAGCGTTTAGAAGCATCATTAAAGTGTCGGTAAAAAGTGTTTTATCATTGAGTGTCACGCAGCGGTTTGGTGATTGATTATCAGTGTTCAGGTGGATGTTTGAATATCTGAATCTATCAGTTATCTGGACTCACAGTCTGTCTTCCTTCCTGTTGAAACTGATCTGATCTGATCATCTCCGACTCTGCTTCACCTCCTCCACCATCAGTTACACTGACCGCAGAATGAAATAACCACACACACACACTCTGATTGGTTATCTGCACTGCCAATCAGAGGAGGGTCTACGTATTTCTGAGGCAGGTGAGGCGGGTGTTTTATCAGTCTGTCGGGAAAACAACAAACTGATGACATCAAAACCAGAATGCAGAGTTCACTGAGAGTCTGATAGAGGCTGCAGTGTTCACCTCAGCACTGAAACAGTTTAGTTTGTCAGGAGGTTACTTTGGTCACAGAGGAGGTTCTAGTGGTTCCTGAAGTTGTTTTAATGGTCCTTTAGATGGTTCCAGCACTCCTTTAAATGGTTCTTGTGATCATAAAGGAGGAGCAAAAGGGGTTATAGTGATCTTTGAGAACATTCTTTGGGAGGTTCTAGTGTCCCTTTACAAGGTTGTAGGGGTATTTTAGGTGGTTATAATTATCTCTGAGGAGTTTAGAGTTT
The DNA here is from genome assembly GCF_910596095.1 of Thunnus maccoyii. Taxonomy (NCBI): domain Eukaryota; kingdom Metazoa; phylum Chordata; class Actinopteri; order Scombriformes; family Scombridae; genus Thunnus; species Thunnus maccoyii. The sequence continues at coordinate 1,479,858 of NC_056543.1, forward strand.
TCTTTAAGAGGTACTCGTGGTAACTAATGAAGTTTTCATGTTATGTGGTTCGTACAGGAGGTGCAGGTGGTCATTAGGGAGGTTCTAGGTGTCGGTGAGAAGATTCTAATGGACCTTTAGGTGGTTGGACATCTATGAGACATTTTAGAACAACCTGTTAGACAGCACACTCAATCACCATCATCCTTAAGGTGGTGCTAGTGGTCATTGGGGTGGTTCTAGGGATTTTAATACACTTTAGGATTCCTTTAGGTGGTTCCAGTGATCATTGAGGAAGTTGCGGCAGCCCTTTAGGTGGTTATAATTATCACTGAGGAAGTTGTAGTGGTTTAAAAGGCACTAGTGGTAACCGAGGAGGTAAATCTGTATGTGGTTCTTGTGGTACTTTATGAGGTGTTGGTTGTCATTGGAGAGGTTCTAGGTGTCTTTTAGGTGGTTCTAGGGATTTTAGTAGACTTCAGGGTTCCTTTAGGTGGTTCTAATGATCACTGAGGAGGATGGGGGTCTTTGAGGAGGTTCTAGCATACCTTATGGTGGTTATTCTTGTCACTGATTCTAGTAGCTCTTTAAGAGGTACTAGTCTAACCAAAGTAATCCTGTTAGTGGTTCTAGTGAGTGAGTTGTTCTAGTGGTCGGTGTGGAGGTTCTAGTTGTCCATTAGAAGATTCTAGTGGGCCTTTAGGTGGCTGGACATCTATGAGACATTTCAGAACAACCTATTAGGACAGCACTCACCACCACAACCATCCTTTAGGAGGAGCAGCACTTCTTCTCCAAACTGTAATTAATTGTTAATTTAATTTTCTGCTGTCAGCTTCTTCAATTTGAGGATTTTCGGCTTTTCTGTTTAACGTCTTTATAGGAACACAGCTAATGATTATCTTCATTATTGATTAACCTGACGATTATTTTCTTGATTAATATCTATTAATCAAGAAATAAAAAAATAATACTATTAAAAGTCAGTAGAGTGAAAACCGCTGGTTATCAAGAAAGAAAAACATCAGATCTTCATATCTGAGATGAAGTAAACCAATGAAATGTTTTCATCTGTTTCAAGCAAAAGTGACTAAACCGATTAAATCGCTTCAGAAAATACTTAATACTATAATTGATTTCTGTTGACCGACTAATTGCTTACTTAATTGTTACAGCTCTTTATCATGATTAACTGAATATCTTTGGGTTTTGGACTGTTGGTGGGACAGAACAGGAAAGCCCTGCAGCAGGGGAGCGAGTGCTTGAGAGCAGTTACACCTGAGGACTGTCCCAGGTAATGATGGGATGTGGTGACAGTGATGTCATCGGGCGGGCAGCGGCAGCAGGAATGTGGACCGTTTGACTCTGAATGAGCTGCGGGTTAAATTGAAGGGCAGACCGAAGCTGCTGGCACGCTAACGACAACAACAACAAGAGGCTCAATTACAACTAATGATGATGACACCCAGCTGCTGCCTTCACTGACATCACGTTCACGGCAGCTTCGAGTCTCACATGAGACAGACTCGTCTAAACCAAAGCGGATGTACAACCAAACATATAAAGACAAACTGGAAATCAGAGAAATACAGAAAACTGAGCGATCAGTCAATGAGAAGAACATTAATGGATATTTTGATAATCCAATAATCATTTCACTCCAAACAAAAAGGTTTTTATTTATAACCTGGACACACTGTTATTGTGGATAAACCAGTATCGGCATACATATCAGCTGATAAAGACCAAGAGATGTCAGGACAGAAATGGAAAAGTCTCTGTTACAGTTTGTCCAGCAGAGAGCACCGACGAGTTGATGTTTACACTGTAAAATGATGCTTACTCTGCATCTCCGGCCTTTATAAATTTGGCTGAAATACAATGACATTTGATGAGGAAGTAGTAAAATTATTCTGTATACTGTTGCTGTAAGCCTGTTAGTTCAGAGAGGGATTTAAAACTGCATGTGACTGAAGAAAATGTTAAAATAATCTGAGAGTTTTGCACATTATTCTGGAGGAAGATCGGACTCACAACGGTCACATCTTTGTTTCATAACATTAGAAACTGAATCTCTTCACATTCGGCTTCACTGTGGATATTTTGTCCAGAGTGTTTGGTTGGATTCATAATTTGACTGACTTTGTTTAAAGCTGCTTGTGTTTGACACTTAAGAAACGTCAGGAAGTCGCTACAGAAACAGAAACAGTTTGTTTCTTCTTCACTGGTTTTCTGTCCTCCGCACATGCCCAGTAGGAGGAGAATTACTTGATTTGGCAATTTAGTCGTCTTAAGATCGTCGTAATCTGAGTATCTCTGGATTCAGGACGACTCAGACAGACAGATCGGACAAAACAAGACATTTGAAGACATGACTGTGGTTTTTTAAGAGATTATAAACAGACAATTTTTACTAATTTCTGACATTTTAATTGAGAAAATAATCAGCAGATTAATGGATAATGTTGCAGCCCGATACATCTAAACTACAGCAGAAACTACAGTTAAGCTGAATCACATCTGTACGGCTGCAACTAACAATTATTATGATATTATACAACATTTTCATCAATGATTATTTCCTCCATTGATTGTTTTGTCTGTATAAAGGCAGAAAAGGCTCGTTACATCACTCCAAAACTCAAAGATATCCAGTTTATCATCACGTATGACACAGAAAACCAAGAACTTTGGCTTCTTTTGTTTAATTTAAAATGTAGAAAATGTGTTTCTGTTGGTCAGAGTTGTGTTTGGACTCGGGACTGTATCAGGACCAGTATGTGACCTGAGCTCAGAGGACGTTAAAGGATCTGAACTTGTTCTCCTGCTGAGTCACTGGTTTGTTCAGACGGAGCTCAGCTGTTAGTTTGGCAGCAGTGACACCTGCTGGTCACACTGACAATAACACACTAACCGGCCAAAAGTATGTGGACGCTCAGTGTCTGGTTTACTATGTACACTGAACTAAAGCTGGAGACAAACCTGAATAACTGGAGATTGTTTCCTACTGGCAGAAACCTTCTGACTGAGTGATCACACTGAACCACTGCTCTGTAACATCTGGAGTTCTGCAGGTGGACGACCTGTAAATCCTGCCAGAACGCCCTTTATCTTGTCCCAAAACAAATACGGAGACAACCTGCTGCTTGTATTATTCATATGCAGAGCAGTTTGTGTTGACAAGGTAAAGAAAGAAAGAAAAAGCTTCATAATGTTTATAATGACGACATTTTTTCATTAGAAAAAACAAACAGACGTTTGTATCTGACAGAGTTCATTTTTGTGGATCAGCTGACTGTCAATAACCTGCACTATAGCAGGTTTGGGTTTACAGACTTGTTGCTATGGCAACAGTTCCAGATTAATTTTTAATCCAGACTCATGTAAGTTGTCACTAACAGATTGATCCAGATTATAAAGAGCGGAGCTGTGTACTCACATGATGAGAGCCTCCCATTCAAAGAAGTTCTCCTCGTTGGCCGGACCTGCACAAAGTGAACAACACAATAGAGGAGCACTCATAACAACAACAACAACAACAAAAATAGTATTAATAAATCAATGAAATGAGACAAAAATATTCAAAATAAGTTAAAAATTATGTAATTGTAAGAATAAAAAATATTTAAAATAAGGAAAGACATGAGAAAGGGGCAATTAATTTGACCTCAGGGGGTTTGATCAAATATGTTTCTGTTATATTCTTATTTTTATTGTTTGTAAGAGCGAGAGAGTGAAGCTTTGAGCTAAACACAATTAAAGAAAGAAGGTTAGGACACTAAAACTGTGTTTGTGAATAAAGAATTTTCCTGATAAAGTAAAAAAGTTATTAAAACTATGAGTCACATCAGTCTTACTGAAAACATCTGTATGAGTTTCACACTGAGAGGATAAACATACAGATGTTATTATCTGGAAAAAAGACATTTCTGGAGTGATTTTTTTTTTTGGTCAATTTTTTCTCATTTTCAGGTGATTACACACTAATTAAAACATACTTCTGTCAAGTCATTTCCATTAGACACTGGTCCTTTAGGTAAAGTACTCCAGTAAATGTATTTAAGTTATTTTCCACCACAAACACGTGACTCAAAATGTCTCACCTGCAACGATCCCCTCAGGTGGGTTCAGAGTCAGCTCTGTAACACACACACACACACACACACACACACACACACACACACACACACACACACACACACACACACACACAGGTTAGCATGTTGTCACACTCACTGTAAATCTTTCTGAATGAAATAATAATAAATAATGTTAAATTACACCATAAACATGACTAAATGTTTGAGCTAACATGCTAACAGTAACACTGACAAGCTAGCATCACAATAACATCAATCCTGAGCACATTTTCATCTCATTTAAGTTAAACTAACTCAGAACTGTGTAAACTGGCCTGAATACTAATATAATCCTGATAGAGACACCAAACTCCATCTGAAAAACTACTTACTTTATATTTTCAGACAGTAACTAACAGTCAACAGTCGCTGTTCTGCACTAACGGGGCTGTCTGATATTCATCTGGATTAATACAGAGGTATATGAATCTCAGTTTCAGAGCAGGTCGTCTGTTATTTCAGTTACATCATTAAAGGGGAAGTTAATCAAACATTAATACTGTTTTTTCACCACTGACTCTAGTGAGAAACAGTTAAAACGTCACAGCTGAAGTTTTAAAGCTGTTTAAACAGTTTCTGATGTGTCAGATTTTGCTTATGAAAACAAAAAAGGGCGACTTGACTGCTTTTTCTCTTCCAGACCTCATTAAAACACTGTAAGTAGACCTGTCCAACCGTAATAATAATAATAACAATAATAATCTAGTCAGATTTGGAGATTATAATCGTGGTTTTTGATCTGGATGGAAGAAATAGCTAAATCGCCTTGTAAACGGTGAAAAAACGGACAATCAGCCGTTAAATATCAGTGTTTATGAAGCTGATTCAGCGTCGTGCCGCCGACACACGGACGTTATAAACTGATATTTCATCACATTGAAGGCGTCTGAGTGAGAAAACTCCGCCGACCGACCGTCTCACGTTTCCACAAGTCCTAAATGGATCAAATTAAACACTAAATAAGCAGATTCTTAAACGGAGTTTGGTGTAAGCAGTTTACGGGGACTGTTAGCTTAGCCTGGATGCTAACGCTACAAGTGCTCCGATTGGCTGCCGGCGGTGTGACGACACTCACGTTTATACTCCGCCATGAGTCTCTTCAGCGCGGTGCCGGCCATCGCGAGCCAACGGAGAACCACCGGAGAACCACCGCAGAACTACCGGAGAACAAAGACGAGCTCCGAGTTTTCACTTTTTAACTCCGCAACGACTCTGTTGCCACAGCTGATCCAGTGCGCATGCTCAGACCGGGGTTTCCTGTTTCAGTGTACGTGTGTGTGTTTGCTCACAGCGCCTCCTGCTGGCGGAACAACAGCTCCAGTTTATTTACCGGGCACATTAAAAACAACAAACAAACATGTCACATACCGTTAAATAATTAAAACAAAACAAAATAAATTGATAAGTAAACTGAAACAGGCAAAGTTAACAATTTTATTATGCTATTAAAAACTTAAGGTGGATCTTTAGCTGGATTTAAAAGTGGTGATAGACGGGGAGACCTTCTGGAGCAGCGATGGGAAAAGCTCAGTAAATATGGAAGCACATTGCATTCAAAAAATGAAAAAAAGAATCAGAGTCCTTATCTCATAATTATGACTTATTTAAAACTACAAGAAAAGATCTTGTAATTATGAGATAGTAAGCCATAATTTCCGTTCCACCGTCTGGGAGCAGCGATGGGAATAGCTTTTGATTTTAACTGGGAAGGTGGAGCAGAGAGAAGTAACTGATGGGAGGATCTCAGGGGTCTGGATGTAGAATATGGACTGAGGCTGGTGTCTAACCATTCAGAGCTGTAAAAACTGATAAAAAGGATCAATTCCATATATCACTGGAAACCAGTGGAGGGAGGCCAGTACTGGGGTGATGTCATGTCTTTTGCAGATGAGAGATGGAGAACTGACCGACTCCCACATAAAGGGAGCTGCAGTAATTGAGATGTGAGGTGATAAACTCATGTAAAACTGCCTCCAGATCACCAGAAGAAAGAAAAGGTTTTATTTTTGCCATCGACCTCAAAGTTTCAAAGATGAAACCTGAATTTCACCTGAGATCTCAGACAGGTGCAACATCAGAACGCACATTTTCCAGACTGATGATGAGGACTTCTGTAACAACGTAAAAGAGACTGATGATGCTGAATAAAGTGCCATATTTAGGAGTTTTTATAACCAAATACAGTCACATTACAGATGTGTCCAATGTGTAAGAACATGTATATAAACCTGGTTACAAAGTAATTTATCCCTGTAATTTAATGACTCAAATTCATTTGGAAAACAAAAAAAATCTGAATCATTTAAAATCTTTCTTCATGTGTCGTATACATGAACCAGACCAGCTGTGGAAGAAGTATTCAGGTCCTTTACTGCAGTAAAAGTACATAAGTATTATGAGCTTGATGTAGTTAAAGTATTGCAGTAAAAGTAGTGGTTTGGTCCCTCTGACTGATATATTATTATATATGACATCATTAGATTATTAAGTTGCTGATCAGTGTTTTCATTTCGTGTCACAGTTCTTCATATTTCATAAATGTACCATCACAGTAATAAATCATATAATATATTATATATATATAATATTGTAATATTTAGCATTAAGTTAAATTTTGTCATCACTTCACTTAGAAACAAGTTTTTTATTTTTGTGCATCTTTTCTTCCTTTGATCTGTTTTTACAGATAATTTTCACAAACTGCTGCAAACAAATAAAAAGAAATAAGTTAATAAATAAATCCTTCTTTTCTTTCTGTATTTTTATTATTCATTATTATTATTATTATTATTATTATTATTATTATTATTATTATTATTATTATTATTATTATATGATTATTATTATTATTATTATTGTTATTATGCTGATAGATGAGGTTTCGATATATAAAATAACAAAATTTAAATGCATAAAAAAACAATATAAATTATATTTTATTACAAATATCCAAAATTACAGAAGTTTCTTGTGTGTTTGTGTATTTAAACCTGCACGATCAGTTGTTTTATTATTAGTATCACAATATTTTATAGTATCATAACGTTTATGTCACTATTTCTAACTTATAAAGAAGACGAGAGATTAAAATTAAAAACATTTTTCTAAAACTAATACTGACAGCTGTGATATTTATTGAAATTAGATGTTAATAGTTGTTTTTTTTATTTTATTTCCACTAAAGCAGGTGAGATGAGTCGTTGCAAATGAGCTACGCAGCGTCGCTTCATATCGAAATAAAGATTAAATAAATAAAAGGAATAAAAACATCTTCTCATCAGAAACAAGTCTGACGTTTTACTCCTGAAAATGTTTGTAGTTAAACATCATTTAAGGTGATTTCAGGTGTTAGAGGACACTTCAATTACACTATTACTTCTACTACTAATAATAATAGTATTTACTATATATATATATATATATATATATATATATATATCTTCTCTGGAAGATTTTCTGACTCAAACTGTAAGAAAAACAGATGAAAAATTACAAAAAAATAAAAAAGTATATTTAAGATCTCCTTCATCTTCAGTCCGTAAACCACCGGGTTCAGCACGGTGGGAACCAGCACCACCAGCACGGAGGTGACGACGGACGCGGCGGGGTCGCTTGCGGTGTGCAGGCGGCGGTGCAGCAAGTCGAAGGCGGTGCTCAGAGAGTAGTTGAGGAAGACGAGCAGGTGAGGCAGACAGGTGTGCAACGCTTTGCTGCTGAAGGTTCGCGAGCAGACAGATGGTGAGGATCCTGGCGTACGAGAAGAGCACGAAGGCGGCCGGCAGGAAGACGGTGGCAGCGGCGCACAGCAGCCCGTACACTTCGCTCAGCAGCGCCGCGCCGCCGCCGCCGCCGCAGCTCAGCCTGACGAAGCTGTAGATGTCGCAGTATATCCTGCGCCGCGCCGCCCACCAGACAGGCGGGCAGCAGCCAGCAGAGCAGCAGCAGCGCAGCCACCGCGGACGGAGACGCGAGCGCGGCGTAGCGCAGCGGGCGGCAGATAGACAGGTAGCGGTCGAAGGCCATAGCGGCCAGCAGCATGAAGCTGGAGCTGCCCAGAGAGTACAGCACGAAGGCCTGACACAGACACGCCGAGCGCGACACATGCGCGACACCGCCGCCGCTCAGGTCGCTCAGCAGTTTGGGATAAACAGTGACGCTCGCGGCAAAAGAGTTCAGCAGCACCGCCGCCACGAACACGTACATGGGTCTATGGAGGCTCCGCCGAGACACCACGAAGTACACAACCAGGAAGTCACTGAACAACACGAACACAAAGGCCGCCAGACACACGAAGAAGAACAGCAACCTGTGATCAGACAGCTGCAGGAAACCGTCCAGAGTCACAGAGGTCACAGAGGTCACGTTCAACACCGCTGACGTCATGAGGACAGAGAACAACACCTGAGTTTACCTGCTGTGGTCTAACACATCACACAGGAGAATTCAGTGTAAACATGAACATCATTACAGTGAAATTCTTCATCATAAACATCACACACACTCATCAGCTCCTTCATCCTGAAACATGTCCGCTGCTTTTATCAGAGCTGCTTCGTCTCTGCGGAGCTCATTAATCAGCAGCAGGACTCACCTGCAGTCCAGCTGTGTTCAGGAGAATCACTGGATTATAAAACATGAATGATTTCCTGGTTTCGGGGCTTTTTAAGGGAAAAAACTTATTAAATTTCACCAAATAAAATGAAAAACATCCAATTAATTGACAAATCCATTCATGAAGGGATTTTGGTTCACATTAGTAGGTTTTCAGGTGCAGACTGAAGGATTTTAGACTGCAGGTCAATGAGGGGATAGAAGTATATTTAGGGGTGTTAACAGATAAATGAAAGTATTTTACAGGTTTGTCTGCTGGGTTTAAGGTCTTTTTAAGGGGTAAAGACTTCTCAAAACTGACCATAATTAATAATAAATAGATTTATAAATAAAAAGGCCATTAAAGATTAAAATTAACCACTTAAAATACCTTAAACTGCAGAAAAAAACCATTAAAACATTTCACTTATTACAAGAATGCATGTATTCATTCATTAACTCTAAATTTGCACCTTAATTGAAAGATTAAAGTCCTTTTACGGCTCCGAATCCAATGAATGAAATTCATTATGTTAATATGCAGCAGGTTGACATTTCCAGTGACATCATCTCATCATCAAACATACACGTGTGAAAGGTTTCATCAGCTGTGAACGTGTCTGTCGCTGCACTTCCTGTTCAGAGTAGCGAATCAGTGCTGATGATTACATAGAGATTTATAAAACAGAACCAGGATGACACACATAATCTATCATATAGAATGAATCTACAGAGTTTTATACATCAGACCCCTGAAGTATCTTCAAAGAGCAAACAGCTGATTCTGACTCAAATCTGGACCCTGAACATCTGTTGGCGTATTTATATTACCTACAATCCAACACAACATCTCTGCCATGAATTCTACTTTTATGAAGCTTCTACGTTTTCAGTTTTACGTTGTCGGAAAGGTGATAATTCTACTTTATGTTTATTATTGAGGTGATCGTGTTGTACTGGACGGCCTCATGTTGAAACGTGTTTCTAATATTTTGTCCACCCTCATGTATGTTAATAAGGTGGACATAATAAAGTGCTCAGTCATATATCATATGTCTGTGTGACCACTGACCAATCAGATCACTGGGAAAACAGAGTCATCATTCCTACGGGATCCCAACATGGACAAAAGTCCAGTTAAAAACTTTTTATGTGCGTCACATATTCAGTAATAGAGACATTTATAATCTTTTACTTTCTTTTTAATATTTGGGAATTATTTCTAGTGTTTCTACATCTTCTATTGTAGTCATGTGATTATGTTGTTTACATTTCATCACTTGTTGCTGTCGCTTTAACCAACAGTACACCATACAGTGGTGGAAAGTATTTAATACTAGCACACGGCAGACCTGAACAGAACATTACAGTAATCAAGTCTGGATGAAACACATGTATTAGAGTCTCTGTCAGTCATGGGAAGAAAAGACAGAATTTCAGCTGCGTTACGTAAGTGGAAAGAGGCCGTCTTAGTGATTTCTTTAATGTGCCTATCAAAGGAAAGGCTGGGATCAAACGTCACACCGAGATTCTTGGCTGCCACGCTGTGAAATCAAACAGTTGTCGAGTGTTACTGTTACGACCGGCATCTCAGTTTCATCCAAATTTAGAAGCAGGAAATTTGATGACGTTCCATTTTTACCAGCAGCCAAGCAGGCCTCTAATTCAGTCATCTGATCGTCAGCCCTTATAGACACATACAGCTGAGTATCATCAGCGTAACAATGGAAGTTTATTCCATGACTATGTATAAAATAATAATAAAAAAGCAGAGGGCCAAGAACCGAGCCCTGAGGTACTCCACATTTAACATCAGAGAATTTAGATGTAATATTATTATAACAGACAGTAGGACTTAAGCCAAGAGAGGATCAGACCAGAGACACCAAAATTACAATTTAGTCTGTCTAATGGTAAACAGTGATCAATGATGTCAAAGGCTGCACTGGGATCCAGTAATAGAAGCACAGAGGTGGAATCTGAATCCACAGTAAGTAGAGGATCATTTATCACTCTTGTTAGTTTTATTGTAGAAGTTTGTAACACAGAATATTCACATTTGTTTATTATAATCTGATAAACGAGTCAGGCAAAGGTTGGTTTTGTCCATCTTCAATGTGACGCTCCTCAGTCGAGGATTTATCAATCATTTATTTTATTTGTCCTCAGAGAGAAACTGGTTGATCAGCAGAGTCACACAAAGCACATGGACACAACATATAAATATAAAAACATCAAATAAATACAAAACAAGTATAAATGTATAAATGTGTAAATAATGTGTAATTTGGAGGAGTCTAGGTTTTGGGTCCAGAGTAGGTTTATGTTCTCTGTCAGTGAAATCGAGAGTTTTTGATGATGTGACTCTAAAAACTGAAGCAGAAGATGAAATGTGAAGCTGAGGATGTAGAGTCGCCGTCACCCTGAACAGACTCTGCTTTCTTTAATGCAGCTATAATTGATATTTTCTGAAATACCAGTCTGATCTATACAGTGTGTGATGTGTTGGTGATGAACCTACAGAGAATTATCAGAGACTCTGCAGCTCCTCTCGGCTTTACGGAGCTTTATAGTGAGTTTCAGCTCATTGTTTATCTGTCCGGCTGCAACTTTACTGTTCTGGTTCACTCTCAGCGTCTCATAGTGTCGTTTTGGGGGCAGGCAGCTGTTTTCAGAGGAAAAGCTGTAAAAAGCCACCGTACACTACCTGCTCAGCACCAAACGGCAAACAGACACAGTTAGCTGTAGACTAGCTGGTGAACATAGTGGAGCATTTAGCAGCTAAAGAGCCAGATATTTCCCTCAGGAGTTGGTAGAGAGCAAGAACAGAGCTAAAAGAGAGTGAATATTGGACTCACATTCACCAGGTGGACAGAAACACGACTCCAAATGAATGATGATGTTTTTCCGTAACTGCTGGATGTGGAAATAAGCAACTGTTTGCTAACAAGTTCAACATATCAACTGAAAAAGCGATGATGTGTCAGTGTCGTGTTCACTACTTGTTTCTGATAAAAACTAAACATCAGTTAATGCAGGTTTAACATCTCTCTGTTAAACAGAACAGAACTTTCTGTTCAGTCTCTGGGCTCCATCATGAAGTTACATGACTTCTCATAACACCGCTACGCTGACGACACCCCGCTGTTCCTGTCCTTCTCCCCCAGAGGATACCACCGTCCCAGCATTCATCTCAGCTTGTCGAGCCCACATCTCTGCTTGGACGACAGATTGGCACCTCCAGCTGAACCTGTCCAAGACTGAGCTTCTAGTCCTGCAGGCTCAGCTGACTGTACAGCTCAGTTCAGCCTTGTTATTAATCTTGGGGTTATAGTTGATGATCAGCTGCTGAACACATCTCCCGGTCATGCAGGTTCCACTTTGTACAACGTACGTGTCCAAACGCTGGTCATCTCACGACCAGACGACTGCAACTCGCTCCTGGTTGGACTCCCAGCATGCAATGTCTGCTGGCTCTCCCGGTGCATTCAAGAAATGCCTGAACACTTTATTCCCTTTATCCCTGTCTGCGTAATGACAAAATGTAAATGTGCCAATAAATAATTAAATAATTATTAATTACTCTCATTATTATATTTATTGTGAAGATAACAACTGAGGTCTGAAGTCCGTCTCGTAGCGCATATTAACCCCTCGCGTCCCAGTGCACACTTGATGTGATGATGGTGAACATGTCCTGGTACGTGCGACCAAAGAGGGTGGACACTTGGATTCTGCCTTTATCTTATTTTTTTTTCTCCATTTCCCCTGTGCAATGCATTGTGGGAGCACAGTGCACTCAAACATCCACCAGTCTGAACACTGTCTACTCTGAGTGAACATGAGCTGTAATGTCAAGGGTCAGAGGTCACAGAGAGTTTGACAAAACAAACTGTAGATGATGTAATGATGTCCATGTTGTGTGTAATGAGCTGTGTGTCCGGAGAGCCAGTTATTGTGGACGTTGTGGACTAACGAGCTGCTGCCGTTAATGAGAGCTGATTAACAAGCTGCTCTCAGGTGACCTCATTAACTCTGCTGCTGTCCGTCACCGACAGCTGCACAAACAACTCACTGTCTCTACTACACGTTTCGCTCTTTGTTTAAAAATTTGTCTTCTAGGCTCTTGTATAAAATCAGTGTGTACAACTGATCAGTTCTATATTAATAATTTTCTTTGCTGGAGACATTAGTTCAGTCATTTAATCAATAAGTTAACTGACAGAAAATGAATCAGCAACATTTAAAATACAAATAAAATACAACACATTGTTAAAGATGAAACCAGTGGTTTCCAACCTTTTTGTCTTTTGACGTCTTACGAAAAGCAGTGTGTAGTCGGGGTCACATTTCACATGTCTATGAGTTGTTAACAGCTCCACCAAATAGTGATTTTTCCCTCTAAACTTCTCACATGCTTTCATTTCAATAAATGTTCAAATGATCCAATATTTCAGCAAAAATCAAAGATTAGAGAAAAAGTCCAAAAACTGAAAACAGATTTGTGTATCAGAACTTTGTTTTTTCTTCTTTCCTCTCCCATTAATCATCTCACGACCCCTCAGATTTATCTGCTGACCCTTTGGAGGGGCCCGACCCCTAGGTTGGGAACCACTGGACTAAACTAGCTAACTGTATATAAAGTAGTGTAAACTAGCTCCACCTCCAGCAGCTACAACAGTAACATGCTGCTCTAACACTGATGCTTCACTATTAATAATCTAATGATGTCATATATAATAATATATCAGTCAGAGGGACCAAACCACTACTTTTACTGCAATACTTTAACTACATCAAGCTCATAATACTTATGTACTTTTACTGCAATACTTTAACTACATCAAGCTCATAATACTTATGTACTTTTACTGTAGTAGGATTTTTCATGCAGGACTTATACTTGTAATGGAGTATTTTTACATTGTTGTATTGGTACTTTTACTGCAGTCAAGTATCTGAATACTTCCTCCACCTCTGATATATGTTCTTTAAGAAACAAATTTTAGGGTCTTATCAAAAATGTTTGTGTTTAAAAACTAATATCAGCTGATGAATCAATATTGGCCTCACAAATTCAAAACCAGTTGGTCAGAAAGTGTATTTGTGTCTTTAATATTCGAACAACAGTAAAATGTGATCATGTTACATCACACAGCACGTCTTTGGTTTTGTGATAAAAATTTATTTGGTATCTGTGAGTAACTACAGTCGTAGTGTTCTCATACATGTCATCTGCAGTTCATCAAACTGATATATATTTATAAAAATTAGAGAAATATAATCTACATACATCTAATACAAAAACAAAACAGTCTAGTGTGAGTCCGCTGGTTGGTTTATTATCGGGGAGTCATAATAACTGTGACAAATGAAGTGCTGGCGAGAAGAACTCCAAGAAGACGGATGCTCAAATGATAATATTATAATTATGAATCTGTGCATTAAATAAGTCTAAAAATAAAACATTCTTAAAAACAAACAACCACCAAACACACAAACAGGCCCAGGTAAAGTTGAAACAACAACAACAACAAGGCGTAATGCAGATGGATCACACACAAACACACACCTGTGAACTATAAAGATGGTTTCTTTGGTTTTTTTGGTTGAAAACTGAATCAGCCCTCAAAGCCTTTAAATAAATGGTTTAAAGCACAAACAAACAGCTGGAATGTGGCCAAAAAAAAAAAAAAAAAAAAAAAAAAAAAAAAAAACAGTTTAAAGACTTCGACATCAGTGCAGATTCCCGGCTGTCATGAACATGTTGACATCTGGTTTCTACCTGACGCACCGAGGGGACACGCGCTGTTCTCACGCCTGAATCTGCCGCCAGTTTCATTTAATACTATTTTTAACAAAACAAGACATGATTGATCGCTGATGTTTCTCTGGCACTTTGAGCCCAGTATTGTCAATATGGACACAAATATTTCAACTCCCTCCCTGTCAGTTGTGCTGAAAGCTCAAAGAGAAATAAACTGATTATAATTAATTAAACTGATTTTCTTTGTCAAACGTGATGTTTGCTGAAATTCCTAAAAGAGTTTCCTTCTTCATGGGACGTAACATTTAATATTAGAGCACAAACAACTTCTAATGATTTGTATTATTTGTGAACTGCATTCACCAGTTTTATAAAAAGTATTTATGACATATTTATCTTGTAATTATCTGAACTTTTCTCAAAATTACAAGATATGAAATATGATCTCTTAACAGTTCAAGACGCTAAATAATAATAAGATTGTTTCATTACTATGAGATCAGATTCTATAATTGATATAAATATCTTGTATTTATAAAATGAAAATTATGAAATATAACAATAATTATCTAAAAATTACAAGATATGTATATTTTAAATAAGAGATAAAGATCTCTGCTTTATGACACAGTATTTCATAATGATGAGATACATATTATATAATATACAACAATAATAATATTGTCTTAATTACAAGATCCGTAATTCATAACTATGTTGTAATTATGAAATACGGATCTCATAATTCTGAGATATTTTTATCTTGTAATTACAAGTAAGAATCTTTTGTACTTTTGAAAAAAGATAATTTTATAGATTTGAATCTCATAATTATAAGATGCAAAGTCATTATTAAAATAAAACAATCTTGTAATTAAGAAATTATAGTATCTCAAACTATTACGAGATCGTGTTTCGTAAATACAAGATGTGGATCCGACAATTTCTAGAAAAGATCTGATAATTACAACATCTGTATCTCGTAACTATGAGATAAAAACTCGTAATTATGAGATATTCTATCATAACTATAAAAAACTATCTTATAATTACGAGATCTGTATCTCGTAATTATAAGAAAATCTTTCTTTGATGAATGCAGTCCGCTTCCATATCAACATTAAATGTTTCCACACTGACTTTTAGAGACGATCTGATTTTCTTAAAATCTCAAAAATGTCTCAGGTGACTGTTGAAGTTTCACAAATCAACTGTAGGACTGTTTTTAGTTTAAAAACATCAACAGTGAGCTGGGAGGACATTTTAAACAAGCGTCTTTAAGTGCAAACTCTGCTACTAAAATGTTTTCAGGGCAGACAGACGAAGAACTGGAAATGATTTTGGCCCCACAGAGTGAAAATGTCTGGTAGAAAAATGATAGCGTGTTGCTTTAAGGCTAACAATGTGAGGCACAGGTGAATGCTGGCTGTAAAACATTTTCGGGGTGAATCTGCTGTCAAAGTCAAAAATACAAACAAGACAGAAAAGAAAAGTGCTCAAACAGAAGAGAAGAGATTAGCCGACAGATTCAACATCAGCTGAACACATCAGATGCAAATGGGGAGCAGCTACGTTATCGACTGAAAACAAATGGGTTATCTTTATAATTTATCATCACGGCCATCACTCTGGTTCCCGGTCTGAGCCTGATATTGACAGTCGGGTCACGTTAGCATTAAGGCTTCGTTAGCATGTTGCTACTGTTTCTGTGGTTTGATCTCAGGGAAAGTAAACAGTTTATTCTGATGGTTCTAAACTTCTAATTCTCTCCTCACTGAGTTCATGTTTGTTAGCTACTGCGTTAAAGCAGTGGTGGAAGGTAACAGCGTGTAGTCGGGGTCACATTTCAGATGTCCATGAGTTGTTGTATGAGACCCCTAGGTTGGGAACCACTGGACTAAACTAGCTAACTGTATATAAAGTAGTGTAAACTAGCTCCACCTCCAGCAGCTACAACAGTAACATGCTGCTCTAACACTGATGCTTTACTATTAATAATCTAATGATGTCATATATAATAATATATCAGTCAGAGGAACCAAACCACTACTAGGACTTTTACTTGTAATGGAGCATTTTTACATTGTTGTACTGGTTCACCTTCCACCACTGACTAAATCAGTTGGACGACATTAGCTAACAAACATTAGTTTAACATGTACTTTGATGACCAAAGCTTAGTTTTAATCCACTTCTTACAGCCACACCCTCCACTGCTACTGAGCTGATATTGATTAGCTATCAAGCTAACATGAGTCAGGTTGATGTTATCTAACAAACAGTTTGCTCTCTATTTGAATTTAGCCTCAGGGTTGCATCCATATTATTTTTAGTTACTGATTAATCCAGTTAGTAACTAAATTGAGTCATTTAATGTTCTGATGACATTAGCTTCAGTTTTAATTTTTTTTTACTGACTGCTTTGAATCAAGTCATTCAGATTGCAACATGTAAAAAATGACAAATATCTTTATGGTCTAAAAAATGCAAATAGTGATATTTAGTGATTAACACATAATCACAGTCATTAATTCATTTTCAGTCAATAACTAATTGTTGATTGGTTATCTGTAATTTCTTCAATACTTGTTAGCTAACAAGCAAACCGGGTCAGAGGATGAAAAACAGGAAATAACTAATAAACTACGTCTGATCACAGTAAGACACTTTACTGTCAGGTGACCGAACTCTGTGAATATCGGGCTCTGACCGACTCTGCCTTCATCATTCTTCCATCGTACCATCTTCCTCCTCACCCTGGACTCACACAGGAAGCAGGTCTGGGTTACTTCCTGTCTGTCAGCACATCCTACCGACAACAACTACAGCTCCCATGATTCTTTGAGGAAAAGGCTCATGTGACCTGTAGCTGAACGGTATTTTTATTTAAATTTTGAAAAGTTTCTCAAGTTATTTTCTCACAGAAGGTTTGTGTCATAGTGTTTCTGCAGAGATGAAACGTTAATTTGGGGTTCTTAGTTAATATTCTGACAACGTTTTAACACCTCGTTATTTTGTTGGTATTCAACAACTACAACTCCCACAAGTCTTAGAGCATCATGGGATCTGTAGTTGTTAAATGCCAACTTGTTAAAGCTTCCTGTGGAGTTTTTCTTCTAAACAAAGTTCTGTTTCTCACTGAAACTCATTAATAATTATAATTATTAATAAATAATAATTATAATCATAATTAACATGTAGAATGCATTTCCTTTCTCATAAAACATTCCTGAAGTCGATCTTTAGAATATTTTGGGTCAGTATTTGTCTTTCTGGTGGCAGCAACACGGCGGACAACAATCACAAATGTCATCCGTAGACAGGAAGTCATGTGACAACATGTCACCCTTTCAAAACAAAAGTAGAATGTCCAGGTCAGGAGGACTTTTTCTGCATCTCTGTCATATCTTACGTTTAGGATTTGCTTTAAACATGAAACATTAAAAATTAATTCTACTTTGTCAAATTAACAATCTGTCCAGTGACTATACAAGAAGATAAACTGATGCCTGTTGTATTATTGGCTGTTTCTCAGTTTGAAGTGTTCCTGTTTAACAGCTGAAGCTCTAAATATCCTGCCTGGCCAAAAGTATGTGGACAGCTGAACATGTTCTCTCACACTATGACCTCTATTCATCCACTTCCGACATGCATGCGTTCACCGTCCATATAAGTCAAGGTTCCTGTCGTCCTTTTGCGCTCATGTACCACCGAATGTAACAAATACTGCAAAGAAGAAGAAGCACTTCCGCCGCATGTTGTCACATGACTTCCTGTGTACGAATGACCGCTGTGTGTTGACGTGATCTCCATGTTGCTGCAGTCAGGCGCCTCTTTTTTTTACTGGTGTAAATCAAAGTGTTTTTGCACGTTATCGCCACCAAATGACGATTAGTGAAATAGTGTGAAACATCGGCAGGAATGTGTGTCGTGTTGTGTTTGCAGGTCGTCACCCGCTCATCAAAACTCTGCTCCACAGCGCCGCTAGTGGTCAAAAACTCCTCAGGGTACCTTTAACTGAGATATACACTCAGCGAGCACTTTATTAGGAACACCTGTGCGATATAATGTAATCAAATACAACAACCATAAATTCTACTTTTACAAAGCTGCTTATGAAGTTCTTCATATCTTGTCCACCCCATTAACACACATGAGGGGGGCAAAATATTATTTCAATATAATGTACTCCAGTATACCAGCAGCACCACCTCAGTAATAAACATAAAGTAGAATTGTCACCATTCTGACAATGTCAACAAAAACTGAAAATGTATAAACTTCGTAAAAGTAGAATTTATGGCAGAGCTGCTGTATTAGATTCTATTAGACTGAACAGGTGTTCCTAATAAAGTGCTCACTGATTGTGTATTTATATTTTATCTAAGAATGGAGAGAAAACGCCAGTATCATGTTTCAACTCAGAAAGCACCATGAAATTAACCATAGATGAGAAAATAAACTGAGGGACGGGGCTTCTCTATTCAACTTTATTAAAACTTTGGGTCTTATTTTGATAGTTTTGTCCATCGTCACTGACTGTGAACACAGTAACGACTCAGACAGTTTGGAAACAAACCAACAGTTCATACAGATTATTTGGAGGTAAAAGTCATCGCATGTGAGGTTCAAAGTGACATTTTAATGCGAGAATGTAAAAAATTGTTGATCCTTCATGTTTTATTTTGTTTTCTTTTTCCTCAACTGGTGAGTGACGGAGTCTTTGAGCTCCAGCAGTGATGTTTTGTTCCTCTGTCCAGACTAAAACAGTGTTTTTCCTTCCTGAAAAACTGAAGAACTGTGTGAAAACGGAGCTTTGTAGAAACGCTGCCAAGCCGCTGACAGAACAGACGGTGGCAGTAGCGCTGCGTTTTATTGGAAGAAGAAGAAACACAAGGATAACAACAACAACAACAATGGTGGACGGCTTCATGCGAGTGTCGCGCTGTGTCTCAAATCGCGGACTTCTGCACTTACACTTAACATTTTGAGTACATAAGTGCGTTCACACTGAGAAGTGTGGGAAATGCACTCAAAGCGGTCAAAAAGTTGAGTGTGGAACTATGGACGCTTCTCGCCCTCAATGGTCGCCATCTTGGCTACGTAGCGGAAGGGGAGGGACCACTTTTCAAACTGGAAATGGCGGCCGGATACGTTGTAACTACGGTGAACATCGCAGCATTATACAAATGTAAGTTATACATGTGTTTTTTAGCACTAAGCACCACTATACTGTTGTCGGATATAAGCCGTCAGTATGTTTTTTGGGTTAATTTAGCAGCCTGTAATGATTTGGTAGCACGAATAATAATGCAAATGCTAACGCTAGCTAATGCTAACGCTAGCTAATGCTAACGCTAGCTAATGCTAATTTACGATCGTCATTTCCGGTAAGTGCACAACGGCTGTGTTTGATTTGCACTACCCTGTCAAAGTTTGCGCACTACGCCAGTAAGTACACAGTGTACACAGTGAACTAACAGAAGTACGTGATTTGAGACGCAGCTTTGTTCTCTTTATTTCTACTTCGACAGCTTGTTTAGAGTTAAACGTTTCTATCTGCTGCAATAAACTAAATGTCAGGAAGCCGTTTCAAAGTTTCTTCTTTGTTGGTTTTCTGTGGCTGAGTTACTCGTCTGTCCTCTGCACATGCCCAGTAGGAGGAGAATTACGCGTTTGGGGCGTTTTTTGATGTGGACGGTAGGTATTTGCAGGAACGAGCTGAAACTCCAACACTGTTTTAGAATTTAGCGGCTTCATGTAAACGTGGACTCAGTTTAACATGTTTGTTAACAGGAAAGTTCAGCCTGTCGTGGCGAGAAGACGAGAGGACGGCGGGATCGAGAAGCTGGCGGCGTGTTTGAGGTCGGATCGCGTTTTAAATCTTTGTCGTGTACGTTGTTTTCTCTCACATGAGATGCCCTTTTGGTTTGTTTCCAACCTGCCGTGTTGATCCAGACCCAAGTCTTCATAAACAGACCTGAGGAGTTCTGTATAAGTGATCCTCCATTTTACCTTGATAAAGGAACGCCAACAGGTATTTAACTCCTGATGTGTCAAGCCCCGCCCACCTGCTGCTCCAATCACAACAACACAATCTTTTGCTATTTGCAGGTACATTTTTTTTCTTTCCTGCTCATGTCTGACAGGCTGAGGAGGAGCGATGACTTCAATGTCGCCACCTCCTCTTCCTGTGGGAGTCCAGACCGTTCACTGCTTTACTACTCCTCCTCTTCCTCTTCCTCCTCCTCCTCCTCCCCTGCCATCACCTCCACCAGCAGCTCAGCGGTGCAGGTCGCCTCCCCCAGACTGTTGACCGCCTTCACCGTGTACTTGGCGTCATCGTCGCCCGACACCTGCAGGTTTATATCAGCAGATGTCAGACGTTGAAGTGAAACAGTAAACACACCGAACAAGTGAGAGCGACAGTTGACCTCTGACCTCTGAAATGACCAGACTGCAGTTTCCGTCTTCGTCGTAGTCGATCTGGAAGTGTCGGGTCTCTTTGATTGGCTGGTCGTCTTTGTACCACACCACCTCGGGGTCCGGGTAACCTGGAGACACACAGAGACAAATATGTACAACATGTAATTTCAGCCGCTAGGCGTCTCAATCAAAACAATAACAACAGACGGAGTGTGATGACGGTGTGAAGTAGCAAGGGATCATGGGAGTTGTTGTCTTTGTTGTTAAATAACCAGCTTCACCGGGATAGGATTACTCCAGTGTTCATCATTCAGGATGTTTTTACTCTCCAGAACAAACGGACCCGGAGATTACAGGTAAAAACACTGAATAAAGCTGTTTCACCAAAAAAATCAGTGTTTCTCCGACGATGTTCGGTGACCACCGGACTTCCTGGAGGGGCTGTTAGCTGAGCTGCTGCTAACGTTTGTCCAGTTTATTTCTCTGATAACTTAAGATCCAGACGTCCAATGACTAAAATCCTTCTTCCGGCTAAAAGATATAGTTAAAAACCACCTAAATTTATCATGAAAATGTGTCTTAAA